>NC_088878.1:20521265-20563376 GCF_032884065.1 Artemia franciscana
TGTAATCAACATATCAATAACTCAAATGGCATCGTTAATTACGTTTCTAGGTATTGTAATTAATGTAATTGGGTAATTATGTTTGACAACATATCATATTATTTGTTGGATGCAGTGCCAAAAAGGAAAAACAAGGAGGGAGGCGAAAACTAAGATTAAAATTATGTTTTTCTGTGGATAGGAATAGACATTCTGAGGAATACTGTTCTTCTGAGAGTTTTATAGAATTAAACGAAACAAGTTCTGAAAAATTGTAATAAAAACAAATTTTTTTCAACTGAAAGTAAGGAGCAAAGATCAAAACTTATAACGAACGGAAATTAGTACTTATAAGAGGGGGGTTACCCCCTTCTCAACACCTCACTCTTTATGCTAAAGTTAGTCCCAATTCTTTAAGAACGGCTCCTGAGACACAAGAGTCGTTTAATTAGAAGCATAAGAAGTTTTTTAAAAGTACTAGAAAAACTTCAGTGTGAATAGCGAGGTGTTAAGGAGGGGCCAATTCCCCTAAAATACGGAATAACTTCTGCTCGTTTTAATATTGCTCCTTACTTTCAGTTGAAAAAAATTTCTTTTTTCATTTAATCCAGAAGAAAGATCACTTATGTTTTTGTTTGTTCTTTTTTTCCCAGGGCGTACCGAAGCAATGGTCCTAGAAGATCGGGAGATCGTTCATTCGAACGAAAATCAAAATTTTCAATGCACTTTTTGAGAGACCGAAGACAGTGGAGAGCAGCTAGCCCCCATCCTACGACTTGGATGTAAGTTATGCAATTTGACAATTGTTTACAAATAGTATTCGTTATTGGGAAATACAAATAAATTTTTCAGGAGGGTTTTCCACCGGGGCAAGGGGGAGGTCCCACCGGGAGAATATTTCATGGGAAAAGTTTTTGAGGTTAATTTCATAGGTAAATTTCACATGAAGGAGGGGACTGCATGTTGCGCAATTTGCCCATTGTTTGCATATAGTATTTGTAATTTGGAAAATACACGGAAATCTTTAATGAATGAACTCTCCTTGAGATGGGGAATTTTCCGGGAAAATTTTCCATGGAGGGAAGGGGAGTCCCTGACCTGATTTCAAAAACTTTTAGAAATTAAATACAGATAGAATAATCCCGAACTAAAGTAAGACGAATTTTCCTGGGGGAATTTTCAGCGACAAGGGATTGGTCTGGGGAGAATTTTCCAGGGGAGGGGGCAAGTTAATCCGGGTAAAGTTTCTGAGAGGGAAATTTTCGTTGGGAAGGAATTTCCCTAGAATAAATGTTTCATAGAGAGGGGAAACAGATATCCCGGTATGACTCGAAAAACGATCAGAAATTAGATATGAGAAACAAGTTTATTCAACTGAAAGTAAGGAGAAACATTAAAGCTTAAAAAGAATATAAATTATTTCCTAAATCAGGTAAGCTCTTCCTCAACCCTCGCTCTTTGAACTGAGTTTGAATTGTTAGCCCAAATCCCAAAACTAATCCGGAAACACAAGGGTCGTTTAATTGGAATAAGAAGATTGTTTAAAGCACCATAAAACTTTAGCATAACGAACGAGGGCTGAAGAAGGGACAGCTTCCCACATATACAGAATAATTTCTGATCGTTTTAAGTTTTATTATTGCTCTTTATATTCAGTTGAAATTTTTTTTCCAATTTAATACCGCATAAGTACTGCTAGTCTGAGTATGATCCAGACCAGTGGTGCCCAGCTGATTTTCGGATATGCCACACCTAGGCATTTTTAAAATCCTGAATACACGCAAAAATCCTTATAGATGCCCTCATGATCCTTAAATTCTGTTATTCATATTTTTACATGTATTCAGCTGAAGAAGGCTTGAAATGTCATTAACTTGGTATATCTTTTCGGGTCGTCCTCTTGACATATTTTATACTAATGGAAAATACTGTCTGAATGCAATACCTTTGGTATGATGTACGATATCACTGCAATACTATCATGTATCGTTTTCGCCTTTTAAATGCACATAACATGAAAAAAACTTCGTTTTCTTAAAGAGTTAAAGAGGCTGCGTCCCAAAGTCAAACCTTAAAACGTACAGGAATTAGGAGAGGCAGTTGGGGGGCTGCCGCCCCCCAAACCCCCCGCTTTTAAAGACTCTTTTGTACAGGTTTTTTGTTGTGGGGGGCTGCCGCCCCCCACAACAAACCTCTCCTGCCAACTACCTCTCCTAATTCCTGTACGTTTTAAGGTTCGACTTTGGGACGCAGCCTCTTTAACTCTTAAAGAAAACGAAGTTTTTTTCATATTATTTCTGTACGTTTTTCTACAATCCATGGTGGATGTAATTTAATAATTCCTGTACTCCTCGTACAGGAATTAGGACTGCCTCTCCTAATTCCTGTACGTTTTAAGGTTCGACTTTGGGACGCAGCCTCTTTAACTCTTTAAGAAAACGAAGTTTTTTTCATATTTTGTGAAAAAAAAACCGCCCGATAAGGGACTTGAACCCTTAACTTTAGGATTAAAAGTCCCACGCTCTACCGACTGAGCTAACCGGGTAGCTAACAGTTAACGTGAGCTAACAGTTCAAAATAACTTTTAAGAATTTCAAAAATTAACATGGGCTCTTATGGGGAAATGGGTTTTTCTAAGCTAGAAAATCGGGGGGTTAAGATTTTCCGACGAAACTTTCCAGGGCACTTACTCGGAGAATTCCGCGTAGAATGAGTCTTCGTACACCCAGATCCGATGTCGGCTGTGACCTGTAGGCGTGGCAGAAAAAAAACTAAAGGAGAACATGAACTTTATGTGGCTATGCGTGGTTTCTGGAAAACAGGGAAGGAGTTATCCGATCGAGCTGAAATTTCGCGGATAAGCTCCTGGGCCCTAGGGGACCTTAACTTGTGAATTTCAGCCGGATCGGACAACGTTAAAGGGGGGCTGTGATCTTCGGTCGAAACTTTCGGCCAGATTTTCCCCATGAAGGAAAAGTCGGAGGGGGATGAAATTTGGCAGGTTTCTTAGTTGGAGCTCGGGCTACGAAATGCATCCCTCCCCATCCCTCTGCGACCATCGGAACAGAAGATCGCTTAACATTGTCGTGGTTCGCCTCTTTATAGAGGCACGAGTGTGCCTCCTTGATAGATATGAAATCGTTTTTTTTTTTGTTGAAATAAATGAATACCATTAGACGAACGATGCTATGTGAAGTGCCGTTCAACAAAGCAGTAATTCTGTGTTAGGTAAAGTGTTGTGCTGAGCAAACAAAATGATAGGTTTATCTGAACTATGTGTTTTCTTTTTTGTTATGATGTATTCCAGTTGAACAGTAAAAAACCGAAGATGGAGAATTTTTTAAAGTATGTTTAAAATAAAGGGACAGAAATTTACTAATAATTTCTGTTCCCGAGAAAATCCCAAAAAGAAATATGAAACGTTTGAAATTCTCAAAATATCGAATCACAAAACATTGATTCAAGAACTGACTCCTGGAGATTTTCTTTCTCATAAACTGTGATTAAAGAAAGGCTTTTCTTCGATGGTCAATTAATTTTGTTTAAAATTAAAATTGCTATTTCTGACTGTTTTAGCCAAGCCAGGGTATATCATACACATTAGATTTTTTTTCTGATGCTAAGAAAAGAGGCAAGGAAAATTTAATACTACTTATCTTAACCAAACATACTTTGAATTAAATACCATGACTTCACATCTTACTTATTTATCCCAAATTTTTAATTCATGAAATCAGGCTATTTCAGGCCTTCGGGATGTATTATGTTTCCCCTGAAACAAGCGATTTTGTGAATAGTCTGCAGTTCTAGCTTGGACCACAAGGACTATATCAGTAATTCCCAACCGATTTAGGGACATGCCCTACCTAGGAATTTCTAAAATAATGACGCCCCCTCGTTATATTTAAATTTCGTTATTAAAAAATTTACATGTATTCATCTGAAGGAAGCTTAAAAAGCCACTAACTTGGTATTTTTTGGGGTTGTTCTATAGGCGCACCGTCAACTGGGGTGACTTTTAAATATTCTTCAACTTTAAGACCCACTGGGAGTTAGCTGGGTCGTGATAAAAATTTGAAACAAGTGCTAAAATTGCGACCGGTGCTATGAGATGGCAGCCTGAGACAATTCATATTGCATTTCTGACGCAAGTACTTTATTTTTAACAATAATGTCGATTATCAAAGTCACCCGGTTTAGGGGTTACTTTGAAAACCAGCTTGTAGCATCAGCTTTAAGACCGTTAGTTTTGCTGTAAAACTCGTTTATTGGTATCAAATGTATCAAAAGCGATAAAAAACATCAGTTATTACAAAATATAGAAAAAAAAACTATAAACCAGCCTTCAAAACTGACCAAATCAGTTGCTTCAGTAAAGGAATAACCCTAGGTGGTTATAAAACTGGACAGATCCACCCCAAAACCAACTGACTAGAGGTTCACGGCGTGTTGTCGACCTCGGAAGGCTTTGGCAAAACCATTTCCATCTGGCTTGTGCAGACACAGGTTTTTTTTTCTGTCAGCACGAACTTGTCGCTCGAAGAAGCTACGCACTTTAGAAATGTAATTTCCAAATCGACGTCGATTCCAGCGTTTCTATTTTCATCCTCGCTCAGATTAAATTGTCTGTCTACTCTGGCTACGTATTGTAATGTGGACTTCATTCGAGCCAAATTGATCACAACAGAGCCAACTGTTTGCCTGACTCTGTCTGTCAAGGTCTTCTGCAGGTCCCATGCTGATATCATAGTTCGAACCGTCGTCGAACTGAGGGTCCTCTGGTAAATTGTCGGAACTAACATCATCTTGAAGAAACTTTGGGGATGTTCTCTTCAAAGTTTGGATTTCTTACATCTGGTACTTTGACTAGTCAGAATCGCTGTTATCTCTGGCATTAGTCATCTGCTTCCCTTTCTTTTTTCGCTCCTCTTGGCTGTGGTATTTATAACGTCTTCAGACGAGATACTTTTTCCAGGTGTAATTTCCAATCTTCGACGCCAACGCTGTGTATATAATCTTTCCCATAGTGCATACGCGCAAGTATCTCTGTAACTGCGTGTCCGACAGTTTTGACAGCGTCGCTCGTAGTTGAGTCGTCTCTGGATATTTTTTATATGACGGCATCTTTGTTGATGAGAAATACTGAACAAGGCTTGATTCCGTTTTTTCTAGTCTCTGCAGATGTTTCCCCGATGTCATCCCATAGTCGAACGTTTAGGATCTTAAAGTGCTCTTTGGAAACTGTGGACTTGTTTGGATAGCGCGCTTTATATTCTGTTAGGAACTTACACCATACGCGTTTCATCGGACCAAACAGGGCAACACCTAGTGGCTGAAGAAGATGGGTTGAGTTTGGTGGGATACAAACAAATCTGATATTGTTTTCAGTACGAAGACCCTCATATCGATATGCGATGAAAGATTGTCACCGATCCAGACTTTTGGTTCATCTGGGCTGAACTTCTTCAACCACGGGACGATGAATCAAAGCAATCATGGAAGTAAGTTGAATCAAACCACCCAGACTTTGATCTGCGGACTCAAAAGCCCTTTGGAGCTCCTTCAATCCACGTATCCCAAAGATTTTCCGATTTAAAGACATTATACGGCGGAAAAAGCCCTCCACTAGCAGTAGCTGCTACCATTATAGATATTGCTGACTTCGTCTGATTCATTACTCACTCACGATATTTTAATTTGCGTTTAAAGATAGCCTTTACTCGTCCTAGATTATGAGACAGGTTGGTTTCCTCGTAATTGACAATGCATTCAGGCTTAACGTCGCAAAGCGTCTCCTCCAGGCAATCAATGTACGAGCTCAAAGTCCCGTAGTCAACTTTGCTGCGGCTTGAACTAATGTTCTGACAGATTCTGTTACTCGGTTGATTCGAGTGTCTTAAAAAAGATTCTGGCCCAGTCGTCTCCGCGGAGGTTATTCTTGAAGCGCGGTTCATTCAGCTTTCTTTTTTTTTATCAAGAAACGACCTAACAAGGAGACGGAGATCAAATTTTGTTAGCGGAAGTCCCCACTCAGACTGACGAATCAGATGGTGAGTAAAAACTAATTCTTCGTTCATTCCAAGAACTGTCCACCCACCGATTTTTTTTGTATGCAGGCCTCTGGTGTGGCTCCGAAGACTACTGTACGGCACTCCGTAGTCTTTCGCTGCAGTGTAGATTTTTGTCCCATTCTTCACAGCTTTAACTGCCTTCTCGAATACTTCTTGGAAAAAGCCTTGTACGGACGAGTGTCAAGCTTTCGTTCTCAAGTTCTTGTCACCTGAAAAGGAACATAAAAACTTAGAGAAAACCACAGTAAACCAATTGTGACCATTTAAACTCAGTTAGATAAATATACAGATAGGTTTTTTATTTCATACAAATAAAAACACAAACAAATGAATAAATAAAGCCAACAGGGAGCTAAGTTCAAAAAGAAGGCTATCAATTATTATATTAATTTCAAATATACCAAAAATAAAGATAAAAAAGATAAACCGAAAAACATTATAACATATAAAAGGAGAAGGACAAAGGAGGCTACCGATTATTATTATATTATAGTTTCAAGTAGAATCTTCCCATCATTAAAAGTTAATAACATTTTCTACTAATCTAGTCTGTAAAAGTGATCGGCTATTAAAATTTTTAAATTTAGTATTCAATTTAAGACTATTTGCTATAAATAAGCTTATCTGCCTATTTATAAGCTATTAATTGGCTTATCTGTTATCGTATTGAAAATATGTCTCTTTCACAGTTAACAGATGGAATTATGTACACTCCAAAACGAGCCGACAAAGAAGCGAGTGAGCGAAAGGGGTGGCAAGAGTATGTGATCCATAAAAATAGCCCATCGGAGACTGAATATCATAATACTAGGGCGATAATTGTAAATCCTTAAGTTGACTAAGGTTTAATATACGAAGAAATAAAAATAAAGTTTTTGTTTCAGAAACACTTTGAAGTCGTGCAGAACGATGAAAGAAAGTACCAAGGATTCTTATGGCTTTATTTTGCTGGAGGGGTTTAAAATGACTAGGAAATGTATTTAGGTGAATAATGGAACAATATCTTAGGTATGATTCTATTCAAGAATGATAAAGGAAGAAATAAAAGAGGACATGACAAGAAAAAAGATTACAAAATTAAATCAAAACACTTCGGGAGTGACCTTGATAACTGTTAAAGTCAACTCCAAGGGTTGACTCAGACAACTCGCCCATCTCCTTCCGTTTTAAGGTAAGTCCCTAAATACTTACTTGGCCACTCTCTGATCATATTTACAAGCCTACTAATACCCCAAAACAAAAAAGAACAGTCACCTGTTTTTTGATGATCAGATGAATTTTCAGTACCCCTAAACATAACGAAAAGTACTTACTTTACATCACCAGTTCACAGACAAAAACTCTTTACTCGATGAACGCCATTTCCACATTGATGAAAATAGCATAAAGAGCCATCTAGAATTTCCTCAGATGTTTTCGTCGCAACACCTGTCGTCAAAAGTCAAAAGAAACACTTTTCCGTTGTTGTGTCAATGTCACCCTGATTATAAATCTCACCCCTGTTGAGGGTATTTTACGCTAATAAAAAATATTGTCGGGATAAAACATCTTTTATACAAGGCTTGACGCTGTTGAAGAACTACCTTGAATCTTTTTTGCTCTTTAAAAGCAGATAAATGTGACGTGATTCAAATAAATTTTTTTTTTTAAATTAACGCTCTGAAGTATCGTCAGCTAAAGGATGTACAACCCACTAAACTATTGCTATGTCCCACTGGCGAGGTCTGCATCCCGTGTTAGGAATCACGAAAATAGATATTCATATCATTGAATTCATTAGTCTCATGCCTACTAATTCACCAAGCCAGAATTATTATGTTACTTAGAAATTTTCTCAGAGAAGATTCTAAATCTGCAAAAAGTAGGAACATTATCTTTTTTTTTCTGCGATTTTCATAAATTCTTCAATGTATTTTTAATCTAAAAAACATTGTACACCAAGTTTCAACCGTAGGAGAACAGAAAAATATCATACTAAAACTTGCACACAGAACGTAAGCCTTAATGTCATAAAACGTTATTGATTCTTAACTTTGCAAGTTCATAAGGAAATTCTCTATGAATGCGACAGTACAAATTAATACCTCAGGGATATAATAAAGATTAGCGATTAAAATATGAAGAATATACCTTTTTAGACAGTTTCTTGCATTACTTTAGAAACACAAGATCATTTTTTCTTCAGTTCTAAATTTTTTTTTCGAAAATTCTATATCTCGTGTATTTATATGAGATTCCATGTACCATTACTACGTTACTACAAACCCGCTGAGTTAGTTAAGCCGATTGAGAAAAACGGAATGTTGGACACCCTTCTTCCATCCCACCTTGTCTAAGACTTTGGCTACCTTCCAGGAAATACTAAAGGATTTATGGTAAACACACATTATTAAAGATATATATCGATTCCGATATATCGGATAAGAACCTTGAATGCAAGAGATCATCACCTTTAGGATACTGACCTGTGAATATAACAAGTAGACTCCACTTTCTCTAATCATAAATGTTCCATCCTCTTGCTGGACTATATGCCGCCTAACCAGACCAAAACTGCGAGAAGAAAGACGCCAATTTTTGAATATTCCTAAATCATTTTGGATTGAGATATCTCCTATAAATAAAATGATAAGAAGTAATTTCTATCTAAACAGGAAAAAAACATGTTTTTATCAAATTTTTCCCTATTTATGCATAATATATATATATATATATATATATATATATATATATATATATATATATATATATATATATATATATATATATATATATATATATATATATATATATATATATATATGTGTGTGTGTGTATATAATGAAAAGAGAAATCACCAATGCAACAGCAAAAACACATTAAAAAAAAAAAAGACAGAAGGAGAAAAGGAAGACTGTTTTCCTACATTAGTGATTAATATAGATCAGCACTTGAATGAGGCCTTAACCCTACTCATCCCTACAATCACATAGGTCAAACAGCATAGCCATACACAATCAACCATAAAGAATAATCCATGGACAGGCAGTCGTGTCGTCAGTAAGTACAAGTCGTCATTTACCAAACAGTAAAAAAAAAGACAAATAATTCAGAGGCAACAACCCAACACAAGGGCTCATCAGGAGAATAAACACTTTGCCTATAGGATATAGGGTATATATATATATATATATATATATATATATATATATATATATATATATATATATATATATATATATATATATATATATATATATATATATATATATATATATATATATATATATATATATATATATATATATATATATATATATATATATATATATATATATATATATATATATATATATATATGTATATATATATATATATATATATATATATATATATATATATAAATATATATACATATATATATATATATATATATATATATATATATATATATATATATATATATATATATATATATATATATATATATATATATATACTAGCTGTTGGGGGGGGGGGCGCTTCGCAACCCCCCAAGCCCCCCCCGCGCGCGTATGTCGTTACGCGCCATATTAGTTACGCGCCATTGTAGTTGTGTCCCTGTGTCCCACCTGTGAATATAGATAGATTTATATATGTGTTTCAAACTACGTAAAAATTGCGAATATACGACATTCTTGGCTTTCCCATTGTCTGTGCATATACAAAGCCGTATGTACTAATAATGACGTCATATGCAAACGCTCTTTTTACAAACAAACAAACATGCATACACACAACTCGTTTTTATATAGATAGATAGATAGATAGATACAATACAAATTAACTGCGTAAAACTTGCGAATATACAACATTCTTCGCTGTCCAATTGTCGCTGCATATAAATAGATTGTCAGGTTTACCGACCCTCGAACATGCAACGTACAATTGTCCATGAGAAAACAATCAGTATTAAGATCTATACCACATTTTTCTAATGATTGACCTTGAGCTTTGTTAATGGTGATTGCAAATGCTAATCGAATTGGGAATTGCAATCTTTGAAATTGAAAAGGCAGATCCGTTAGAATCATGGGAATGCGAGGAATAAGAACAGCCTCACCCTCAAAAGGCCCTGTCAAGATTGTGGCCTCTATTAGGTTTTCCATTGTTTTTTTTTTACGGCAAGTCGCGTACCATTGTAAAGCTTTGGTGGGTTGATATTTCTTAAAAGTATTATTGGTACGCCTATTTTTAGTTGTAGCACGTGTGGTGGAAACCCTGAAAGATCTATGGAATTTAAAAATTCAGATGGATAATTAACCGCTTCATTTGGTTCCAAAACTGTGTCGACTGACTTGTAAAGGACTGCCTGGTCTCGAATCTTGGTCAAAACAATATTGTTGATTTCGTGGATGTCTATATTTTTGAGTGCGAGAATCGCTCTTTCACTTAGCCATTTATTATTTTTATAATTTTTTAGAATATTCGGAAATACTTTTTCAATCAATTCATTTTTGGACGTCACTAAATTACAGAAATCAGCAGGTAGTTGTATACGTCCTGAAATTGAGTCTACTGGGAGCTTTCCGTTTCCAATTGCCAGCAATTGATCTGAAAATGTTTGACCAGAGTCATCGTTTTGCAATCGGACACGCATATTTGTAGTTAATTTTAATATTTTTACGTGTGCCCATAAATTAGAATTTTTCAGGCAGGCATTCATTTCGTCTGCAGGAGTTGATCTAGGTATTATAGGTAATGTTTGCCTGAAATCTCCCGCAAGCAATATTAATGTGCTGCCAAAGGGTTTCGACTTCCCTCTCAAATCTTTCAAGCATTGATCCAGAGCCTCGAGCGATTTTTTGTGTGCCATTGTGCACTCATCCCATATAATAAGTTTGCATTGCTGCAATACTTTACCCATCCCAGATGATTTGGAAATATTGCACGTGGGAGTTTCTGTAGAATGCAAATTCAGAGGCAATTTCAAAGCGGAATGAGCAGTTCTTCCACCAGGCAGCAATGTTGCGGCTATTCCGGACGACGCAATTGCCAACGCTATATAATTTTTTCATCGAATTGATGCCAGAATCAGTTTTATCAAAAACGTTTTACCAGTACCTCCTGGCGCATCCAAAAAGAAAATTTCTCCAACGTTGTTATCGACACAATGCATTATCGTATCATAAATGTCTTTTTGTTCCGACGTTAACTTGGAAATGTTATTTTGTACATACGACAATAGATCACTCGTACTGTAACTTTGTTCACGATCCAATTCTACACATGTCGAAACAGAAGCGATACGGTTAGGTGAAGGCATTCCCAAATCCTGAAGAGGTTTGTTTGCCATACGTACGCACAAATCTTCTATAATAACTAAAGTGTAGTTATAAATTTCTGATGTAAAATCAAAAGTCATATCTGACGTCTCTAACTGTTTTCGATGGAGTATATCTTTAGACATTTTTGACTTATATTTTTCCCATAACTCTGTAGGAGCTGATGGAGAGCAAGTTGTTAAAATGATGCCAAACAATGCACGAATTTGACTTGGGGTTGACGTTTCGCACGCGTCATTGATGCATTTATCCCAGTGTCGGTCATTCTCCAATAAATTCAGAGCTTGGCAAGCGCTACGGTAAGTGTCATGTATAGTACCGTTTACAGTTCTCAAATACTCAAAGGATGTCGGACCGGGTACATTCACCAAAAGCAGGCGTAGAAAGAAGCATTCATGTTGATTGGGGTGAACGGTGTAGAGTCTTCATATCGTGGTATCTTTGAAGATGGTAGGTTGGCCGTCGACTGACTTACCCTGTTTTCGACGTTCAAATACTTTATTTTTAGTATTCCACGTGTAATACGAAGGCACTTCAGTATACAGCAGTTTTTTTGCAAAAGAATCATTTTTGCAAAGCGAAAAAAAAGCTGTTAATGTTGTATCCGGTGGATTCAGGGCTCTTTGTTGCACGTTGGTTTCTGTGAAATAAACACGTTGACCATTCTGTAAATGTACCGCTAAGTGAACAACAGCTGGACTACGTTCATGTATCGGAAATGAAAGAATTCGACAAACAGCTTCATTACTGCTTATGTATCTTCCAGCCTGATATTGTACGATTTCGTCGAAATCTTTGATTTCGGGCTGCAAGCCAAAAACTGCCATGTCACTGCCTTTGTTGACGTATTTACATATGTATTTGATTGCCTTTACGGAGTTACAGTATTCAACGTTTATGTGTGCATTAAATGTTTTTGATAATAATGGGGAATATGGAACAACCCACTGGTTATCTACTTCGATGGTGGTACCGTTACGCTTCTTTATTATTGCTGTTTTACCGCCATCTTCAGTAGATCTTCTTCTATATTGTGGGTAACCATCATTGCCAGTAATTGTGTTTGATACTAAAAGTCGAGGATATTGCTTTGTGCACCTTCCTTTGGCCATGCATGGTGAATTTTCGTGAAATTTCGCAAGGTCCATGTATCATATTTTTTACAATAATATCATGTAACCCCTTATCGACATTTTTATCAGGTATTTCAGCGGAAATCACATCATCAATTTCGTTCGAAGTAATTTTTTTTATGTAGCCAGATTAGTATATGTGCGTGTGGCAAACCTCGTTTTTGCCATTCCACTGAGTACATCCAGCATCGCACTGACCCAAACACTTCAAGTTTTACTATGTAGTTTATCAGTGATTTCAACTTTTGCCGGAAGACACGGGCTGTAATGTCATGCCTATGAACCGCCGATTGTCCTTGAAGTAAAAGCTGCAGTATCTCGTCCCAAGATTGATTACATGTAAATGTAATAAATAAATCTGGACGACCATAGAGACGAACATACGCAATAGCATCTTGAGCATATTCATGCATATGACGGGGACTGCCAGCATATGACGAAGGTAAAATTGTTCATCTTCCAACGTTTGTGGTATTACCGTCATTTATAACTGCATCTCGCAAATGAATGTATTGTTCAGAGCTGAGCTTGGTCTGATTCAGGCGGATATATAGCAAACGTTCTGATTCAATTTTAGCATACAATTGGTGAAACAATTCACGGCATTTTAAAATATAATTTTCTTCATCCTGCCGAATCATTAGTCTATAGGAATAATAATTCATTGCACTGCATTTCTTATTCATTTCTTTGTTAGTGGCTGGATTCATCAATTTAATATTAAAGTGATAGCCGTCGGCTTCATCCCAAAAAATGATAGGATATTGTAGGGCATCGTAGCATCGATGAGTTTCAGCAATTCTTAACAACTGAGCGTTTCGCTTATGAAGAATAATATCTCGAGGTAAAAACTGATCACCGACCATAACGATTGCCACTTCGTTGATAGTTGGAGCATTGTATCTACGCACATGTTGGCCAGGAGGCGTTTTGTCAGCGGAAATAAGAATTTTATGCGTATCAGTAGGCATCAAATCGATGGCTGTTTTGAACAGACGCACAAAATTATTATTTTTGTGGGAAAGATGTTGCAATTGGGAAACGATTGTCCTTTCAACGTTGGGAGAAATTTCGCAACGTGCATTCAATTCAGAATTTCTATCACTGATGAAGTACAATTGTAAAATTTTATGATTCTCGCCTGAGAATGGTAGAAGGGACCCTGCTCTATGATAAATTTTCCTTTTTACTTTGAAAGTAGACATAAATTGATCTGGATTTTCGATTTGGGCTCCAAACGACGTCATTTGGAAACATGAGTTGTATTTTCTGATTTTTGACCAAAAACGCTTAGATTCTGACGTAGTTCCAGTAAGGAAAGTCTTCAATGGCTCTGGTGGTGCAGCCAATAGAGGAAGTTTAACTTTTCCTGAGGCGCAACACATTCCCATTGTTTCACCATTGAATTTCAAGGCCTTGCAATAGGGACAAATTTTAGACATTGTCCCGATTTGAACACATCTACTCAAGCTATAATCATCGACTGGGCTGTACCTGAATGCCAGGCGGTAGCTTTCAGGTTGCTCTGATTCCTCGGCACGCTTTCTTTTCTTACTTTCTCTATCAGCAGCAAGTCTGATTTCTTGCTGTTCTTGTGATTCCTCGGCACGCTTTCTTTTCTTACTTTCTCTATCAGCAGCAAGCCTGATTTCTTGCTGTTCTTGTGATTCCTCGGCACGCCTTCTTTTTTCACTTTCTCTTTTAGCAGCAAGTCTGCTTTCGCGTTGCTCTGGTAGTTCCTCGGCACGCTTTCTGTTCTTTCTTTCTCTATCAGCCTCAAGCCTGTTTCCTTGCTGTTCTTTTGATTCCTCGGCACGCTTTCTGTTCTTTCTTTCTCTATCAGCCTCAAGCATGTTTCCTTGCTGTTCTTTTGATTCCTCGGCACGCTTTCTTTTCTGACTTTCTCTATCAGCAGCAAGTTTTTTGGCATAGACTCTTTGAGCATCTTCATCGGCTTTTGCCATTGTAAGTTCATCAGTCATTTTAAACTTAAACATTAATAGATTTCTACGTGAACATATATGTCTTAAATATCTTTAATGACGTCACCGTCATAGCAAAAATGACGACAACTAACTTCATGACGTCAGTCGACACAGAAACATGACGTCACCTGACAGACAGACACACAGACAGACAACTTATATATATATATATATATATATATATATATATATATATATATATATATATATATATATATATATATATATGTATATGTTTATGTATATATGTTACCGTGAATGTCTGAAATTCCCTTTTCTTTGCTTGAGTTCAATTAGCTTTGCGAGTCAGCTTCTTCAGTTATATGCAAGCTATGATGGTAAAAGTTGAAATTTTAAGTTATGTTATTTTAAGATAGATTAGGTTGGGTTAAATTGGTGATAAATACCAGGAATGGGTTAAAAATCTAATCAAACCTAACCTAACCTATCATCATCAGACCTTGCATTAAATTGGACATGTTGACTGGCAACGCTGATTAAATCTAAAGAGAAAAAAAAGGTTTTTTGGACATCCACCGGTCAATGTCGACATTCCCGAATATCGAACATTCACTTTAAAAAAAATTACGTTTTCAATATCGAATTTGAATAAATTAAATTTGCAGAATATATTTAGGTTGTGAAGAACATGAAAAGGTCTTTCAAAGTTTATATTTTTAGTCCTTTTTCATTTAAAGTGGAAACTTCGTTGCTATAAATTTGTACTTTTTATCAATTCTTAAGGAGAGAAGTTACACGCCCAAGCGTTCCTTTCGAAAAAGTTTCCTTGGGGCAGATTACCTAGGGATGAATTTTTCGAGGACAGATTTTCCTGAAGGGGAAGTGGAAAGAACCCAGGGAAAGTTTTTAGAACCGCTGATCTCAGCAAACAAAGAATACCGGGCAAAACTGGGGACAACATTTTAGTAGCTTTACTTCAAAAAAGTAGTTAAGACTGAAGAAATACTTTTTTAAAATTTTAATTTTAAAATAAATGACAATGATAAAAAGTTCCCTTTCCTATATTGGACTGTAAAATTTCATAAGAATCCCCCTAAACCACGGTTTATTGCTGGAGCAGCTAAATGTCCAACCCGCATTGCTGCTACTGACCTCTCTTTAATTTAAAGGAAATTGTAAATAAACTTAAAAGCTATTGTTCTGGTATTAAAAAAATTTTGAATTTCAATCCATATTGGAGTGTTAATAATTCACTGCAGGTGATAGATTCTTTAACAATGGTTTCAGCTAAAAGAATTGAGTCTTTCGATTTTGCGACAATGTATACTAATTTATCACTTAATGTAGTGTTCGATAATTTAAAAACTGTTATCAAGAAATCTTTCCTCTTATCTAGTAAAAGGTTCTTAAAAATAGACACTTATAATAAAAAAAGCTATATGGACAAATTGCCTTAATACTACAGTTAACTTGAGATGTTACAGCTTGGATATGATTTTTGAGTTATTAGAATTTGTTTTATACAATACTTATATAAGATTTGGTGGTGATTTGTACAAGCAAATTGTGGGAATTCCCATGGGGGGGAA
The DNA here is from genome assembly GCF_032884065.1 of Artemia franciscana. NCBI lineage: Eukaryota > Metazoa > Arthropoda > Branchiopoda > Anostraca > Artemiidae > Artemia > Artemia franciscana. The sequence continues at coordinate 20,537,287 of NC_088878.1, forward strand.
TGCCAGCCCATTTATAGCTGACTTGTTTTTAAGTCAACTAGAATATAAATATATGATGGATAAGAATAATCCAAATAATTTGAAACATGTTTTGTCAAATAATAAAAGATACTTAGATGATATTTTCGTCTTAAATTGTAAGGATTTCATTAATATTTCTAAAAATACATATCCATCAGAGCTTATTCTTGAACCTAATCATGGCGCTGGTCATGAAGATCATTTCTTAGATTTAAATATTAATATTTGTGATAATAATAAATTAAGTTTTAAAATGTATAATAAAACGGATGATTTTGATTTTGAAGTGATTAGTTTCCCATTCCCTGAAAGTAATATACACTCAAATATCACATATTCAGGGTTTTTCTCACAGTTACTTCGTTATGCAAGGATTTGTAGTAATTATATCGATTTTAAAAATAGATGTAAAATCTTAAGCCAAAAATTGATATCAAGAGGTTTTTCTGCAAATAAATTAACTTGGCAATTTAAAAAATTTAGTTTTCATTATAACGAACTTTTAAATAAATATCAAAAGAATTATCTGGAAATACTTAAAGAAATTTTCAACTAATTTCGGAGGTTTCTAGAAATGATGTTGCAGCGCCATTTATTTTGAATTGTGTTTCTAATAGAGCGGATTTTTTTTTTTTAATTAGTCACATGATAAAGATGATTCTATAATTGTATAGTTCATTCAGGTTTTTTGCAATGTGTTAATATTTGTGATTTGGTAAAATTTATCATATTTAGTTTACCTATTGTTGCTAAAAAGAGGGATATATTAACAGGATAAGCTTGTTTTGGTGTTACTTGGTTGTTTTACATTTGCTGTTTTTTTTTTCTTTCATAGGCATGTATTTTGGGGGTGATACCTGACACGGGGATGCCATGGATATTCTGTGGTAGCCACAACACTTAGCTGGGTAGAGAATTTAATGTGGTGAAACCCTATAGACAAGTGTATTCTCCTGATGAGCCCTTGTGTTGGGTTGTTGCCTCTGAATTATTTGTCTTTATTGTTTCTATTGTTTGGTAAATGACGACTTATACTTATTGACGACATGACTGCCGTCCATGGATTATTCTTTATGGTTGATTGTGTATGGCTATGCTGTTTGACCTATGTGATTGTATGGATGAGTAGGGTTAAGGCCTCATTCAAGTGCTGGTCTATATTAATCACTAATTTAGGAAAACAGTCTTCCTTTTCTCCTTCTGTCTCTTTTTTTTTGTGTTTGTGCTGTTGCATTGGTGATTTCTCTTTTCATGATATATATATATATATATATATATATATATATATATATATATATATATATATATATATATATATATATATATATATATATATATATATATATATATATATATACATTACCACAAGTAATTTACACAAGTAATTTTATTACACAAGTAATTTAAGTATAATGAATCTTCTCAATGCTGGTAAGGATAAAACCCCAGTTAGTCGTCTAAGAGGGGTGTATCAAATACCATGTAGTTGTGGAAATTATTACATTGGTCGAACCCACCAAAATTTAGGAACAAGATTACAGCAACACAAAGAAAGTATTGAAAAAGTATTAAAATCTAGAAATAACTCCATATCTTTCGATTCAGCTTTAAGCAATCATATTTTTGAAAATCCAAACCATTATGTTCTATTTGCCGAAACAATTCTAATTAGCAATGACCAAGGAATCAAGCAAACTGCCCGCAAGGCAATCGAAATCAAACGAAACTTAAATAATTATACATCCCTAAATAGAGACTTGGGTAAATACACACTCAACCCTAGGTACACAAAATTAATTACAGAGAATAATCTAATTCAAAATAAAACAAAATAGGAACGAATAAAAACAAGCCCAATCCCAAAAGAACTACAAGATTAGCTTCAGAGAAGGCAAATATCGCAATAAGAAATTATTCCAATTTTTAATAAATGCCATTAGTTCAATGAATGAACCTTTTTAGCTTGTAAAATGTTAGCTTTTATCACACAGTCTTGGCTGAACTTTTCGTTAAGAAGTAATGATGTTATGCTAATTAAAAAAACAATAGATTTTTAACCTAAAACTTTTAAGTGTTTTATTGTTTATTATTTTCTTTGCTGAAGACGGCCCTCAGATATAGGGTCGAAATATTCAAATAGGTTTTGTTGGTTCACTGTCTTGGGAAAAAAAGTCCTCATTATTCTCTCTTCCGTAGTTGTATTATGGAAAGGCAGTGTGGTCTTCGTCATTACTGTTTTTCTATTTAATTTCTGAACGTTTTTTAATAAATGCATGTTTTGATTTTGGCTCACCGCACATGAATAATAAAACAAAATTTGCATATTATTATTTTTTTTTGGCTAAATGGCCTTCTCATAATTCTGATCGAACGAATTTTTGATAAAAAAAAGGGGTGGGGGAGGAGGCCTAGATGCACTCTTATTTTTTGGTTGCTTAAAAAGGCTTTTTATTTTTTTTACGAACGTCTTTATTAGTAATAAATAAACGTAACTTACGAATTAACATACGTAACAAAATTCTATATTTATATATTTTTATTACGTATATGAGGGGGTTCTCCCCCTTATCATTACCTTGCTCTTTATAATAAAGCTTCAACTTCGTCCCAATTCCTTATGAATGACCCCTGAATCACAAAGGCCGTAGAATAAATAGTTGAAATTACTAAAAATACTTTAGCGTAAAGAGTGAGGTATTTTCAAGGAGACGAACCCCCTTATATACTTAATAATTTCCGTTCGTCTTAGTTTCTAATGCTGCTCCTTACTTCCACCCGAAGAAAATTTTTTTGATCTATTTTCTCATTGTTTTTTTTTTAAATAATGCTAGACAATGCTGCGGCCCCTTCATGGAAATTTTCTTCCCGCATGATAAATTCCTCTATGGAAAGATCCTCACACGTAACCCCCTCCCCCTGACCGCCCTTCAACATGAAAAAGTCCCCCTTAAAACGTCTGTATACTTCCCAATAACCATTACTACATGTAAACAATAGTCAAAGTTTGTAACTTGCAGCCCCTCCCTCGGGAACTGTGGGGGATTAAGTCGTCCCGAAAGACATAATTATTAGGCATTTCGACGATGCTGAACAAAATGGCTATCTCAAAATTTTGATCCAGTGACTTTGGGAAAAAATGACATGGGAGTTGGCCTATGTGCCCTCCAATTTTTTGGTCACTTAAAAAGAGTACTAGAACTTTTAATCTCCGTTAGAATGAGACCTCTCGCGACATTCTAAGTCCACCGGGTCGATACGATCACCCCTGAGGAAACTCAAGGGTGACAAAAAAAAACAAAAAAAAAAACGAATAAACACGCATCCGTGATCTGTCTTCTGGGAAAAAATACGAAGCTCCACATTTTTGTAGATAGGAGCTTGAAACTTCTATAGTAGGGTTCTCTGCTGAATCTGATGGTGTGATTTTCGTTAAGATTGTTTGACTTTTAGGTGTGTTTCCTCTATTTTCTAAAATAAGGCAAATTTTCTCAGGCTTCTAACTTTTGATGGGTAAAACTAAACTTGATAAGAACTTGTTTAGAATCAGCGTAAAAATGCAATTATTTTGATGTAATTATTGGTATCAAAATTCGATTTTTTAGAGTTTCGGTTACTATTGAGCTGGGTCACTCCTTACCACAGTTTGTTACCACGAACTGTTTGATAAGTTTCATCAAGTTCAGTCTTACCCATCAAAATTTACGAGCCTGAGAATTTTTTTTTTATTGTTTTAAAAGGTAGAACTGTGACAAAGAGTCAAACTTTGGCGTAAAGAGCGGGACATTGTGGAGGGGACAGTCCCTTTCATATACGGAATAATTTCCGTTCGTTCTAAGTTTTAATGTTGTACCTTACTTTCATTTGAATTTTTTTTTTTATTCGATATTGGTAAGAACAGAGAGGGAGTTCCAATTGTTCTAATCAAGACATATACAACAACGCGCTGTCAAATTTCAGCTAAGTTTGGTAGAAAATGATAAAAGATATCCACTGGATCCAGAAACGAACCTGCCCTCTGGAGGCGAAAGGCTGCTTATTAGGAAATCTACCTTAAAGAGGTCAATTTCAACTGAGTCTGATAAGTTGCAACGGTCAGAGTCTTGGACTTTTCAATTCGGAGTCTAAGGCCAATTTAACCTCTTTGGGGGGGGGGTAAGAGGTACCTAAATTCTAGTCATTAAGCTATCTACCAACAATTGATTCTCAATCAGATATAGTCAGAGGTGAGCCATCAAACTTGTTATATCCTTTTGTCCCTTGTCAGACTCTGGATTCATCCAACCTCTCTGGGGAAGGAGACGGGGTATTCTTGAATTATTTATATAAATACATCTACCAAACGGGTACGTCTGAGCGTGAACAATTTTTTTTTTAAGCGAGAGTTATGTAATGCCAGTTTTGCCACATAGTTATGCCTTTTTGATGCTTTTTTCTATTTTTGACTTTTGTCGGGGGAGGAGAAGGATATCAAAGTCTCTATCAGTACCTATAATCCTCAGGCAGGCTGGAAAAATTCTTCAACAAATCATAGCAACAGATACACTTATGATCTCGGTCATTCATGTTCGATCTTATCTCTGTGAAGGGATGTTTACATTTTTCTCCTCCAAACAATGGTTGGAGCAATAGCTATAATCTAGTAAAAAACGAATTACCCCGTTGTAACAGAAAGTTTAAAACACGGTTTTCAAGGAACTATCTGGTGAAAAAAAAATCCCAAGGAACGCTCATTCAAACATAAGAGCTTGATAAACCTTCTATAGTAGAAAAAAAAATGTGAATTCACTAAGATGACATTGCCTTATTTTTTTATTTCTTAATCTGTCACGGTTTATCTCTAAATTTAACAAACTAATCTATTTTCCATGGTTTTGATTATTAATATCATTTTCTGTATCACAGTGAAATATTACATTCAAAGATATCTGATATTGTCTAATGTCATTGATTTTTTTTTGTTTTGGCGCCCATTAAAACATGGAAATTGTACAGCCCAGACATGAGTTTTTACAATTATATTTTAAGTCATCTTGGCGCCAATGTCTTATATTTTGACGGTTCTCGTGTGCTATTTGGAACAATTTTTTTCCCTGTCAAGCAAGAGGAAAGATTGTCGTGTGTCTATATCTGTGCTGGGCGTTATAACTTCAATTATTTTGTTCCCAACAAGATATTCCAGAAAATTTGATATAAATGCACAGCTGTTGTAATTGCAAAAGCGCTATTTAAAAAGTTTTTGTGAAACTGATGTTTACACCTTTATCACTTTAAACAAGGTTTAAGCTTTAACAAGGTTTAACGACTATGCTGCATCTATCAGTACCAATATATATGCGGATTTTTATAGGGGGAAGGGGACAAATTCGCAACTGAAAGAGAAAGTGAATAAAGAAAAAAGTGTAAGAAACTGGGGGACACATCATAAGAAACTTGAGATTTTGGTGAGATGTAAGAAGTGAAATGTCACTCCCTTCCCCTTTGTAAGTGCCTGGATTGATCAAAACAATTTTCAGTATCTCATACCGTTTTCAGGACATTAAGAGGATAAGCATTTTTTTTTCAGATATGTCGCTTCATATTCTTAAGTCCAGAATTATTTGTAATCTGAAGCTTTTCACGTCAAAATTGATTCGATCCAACCCCAACGATTTTGCCCCGCAAACATTTCTTGTACGCTTATTTCTTCAAAAAAGCGTATCGTGAATTAAGTCCAGTATTTGCAATATTTAGACTGTATGTCTCTATATCACAGCTAAACGCCCCTAAAACTAAGGGTATGAATTATCCCAAAACTGGGGTACGAAAAACAAGGCTCCATAACAATGTCAACGACTATTGATAGGAATTTTAATATAATCGCGTTCAGTTTTGTAGATTAAGGATGATAGGGTGCAAAATACGTTGTTTTTTTTTCAATCCAGTTATTGGCCAAATGAAAAGTATGACGTCCTTGAATGGACTGGAACGTGGTCATAAGGATAGTTTTAAAAGAAGTTGGTACCCTGTTCGAAGAACCACACAGTGGAGCTCTGAATGGAGCGGATTATAGAAGGGATATGCATAGCTAGGACCGATTAAGGCTGGCTAATCCTGGGATCACTTATATCTGTATATGATCTTTAGACAGTTCTTAGGATTCAGCAGGTGTATTGTGAAATTTGAAAGAGGGTATCAAACTTTTTGATTGCAAGCAGAAATACCCGAAAGATATCCTGGATTACGGGTAACTGCGAGAAAGCTTTTAATAGTGTTTCCCTTGTCATATCTTGTCGAAAAGAGTTTTAGTGTCGTTACAAACCTTTTAACAGAAAAAAGTTATTCCTAACCAAATTGAACTCTAATATTGATAATTTGCTGTCAATCTCACTTTACGTTATTATTAAAAAGTGTAATAATTACATATTTGAATAGATACAACACAAGAAAGTACAATTTCTATTTTTTTTATTCCGATTATTTCTAAAAAAAAAAAAATGCGTTTATTGGTTCCTTGTGCTGTGAGTAGATGTAAAAAAAAAAAAATAAGCTGAAAAGACACAGTTTTTTGATTGGTCTATCTTACATTTTGACAACCACTCACTGCACAATCAGTTTATTAATCAACCAATCACTTTTTTTCTCGAAAATTGTTTATTCGTGGTTGAAACTCAGCCACAAAGCAAAATTCCATAGGTAGATCTGATCTTCACATTTTTGTCGATTTTTGGAAATATGGTAGAAATGTAGCTGAAGGGGTTCATCATGAGAAAAAAAAAATTGGGAACTTCTGGTTTACACTGTGTTTTTCAGCCCAATTATAGTGTGTTACTAGTTTGTAATGCCCTTATTTTATTTTGATTGTATGTCTGATAGTTTTTTATTATTTTTTTTCTCTTAAGGCGACTAATAATCAAATAGAAAATCACCTTGCAATATTAGTAAAACTATCTCGTTATACCTCAAAAAAAAGAATAAAAATATATGGAGTTAACTTTGCACAGTAGTTGCAAGATTTGCTCTTTTATTTCAGTAATAACCTCTTATAAAAAATTGAAAGTGTTGACACTGATTATATAACTGGAGGCAACTTGGTTGATTAAGATTGTTTTAACTCTAATTGCTTAATATCCAATGAAAAAAACGTAGATACGTAGATGTTTGCCAGCTATTGGGTTTGGGTACAACAGATGATAAGTGATTATGTCGCTCTAACTCTATTCTCCTTCTCAAATATGTGATTAGCATCTGTGATTGGATGTGATTAGATCTTGGTATTTACCTAGACAATAATTTTTTAGATAGAATAAGAAAAAAAAACAAAACAAAGGAAAATAAAAACAAGAGCCAAGAGCTCATATGGCACTTATGACGAGGTCGGAACATCGGTACTAGAGATATCAATTTCATCGTCTTAGCACGTCACGAAGCACCAAATTCATCAAACCACTAGAAATCTCTCCAAATCCCCCAGAAAGATCGGATCCGGCCCGTTTATGTAAATCACGTATCTATAACTTACGCTTATTCTCGAACTTACCAAAGCACTAGAAATCTCCCCAATTCCCCAAAAGTGAGCAGGTCCAGTCCGATTCTGTCAATCACGTATCTAGAAGCTGTGCTTATTCTTCCCATCAAGTTCCATTCCGATCTCTCCACTCTAAGCGTTTTCCAAGATTTCCGGTTTCCAAGATTTTCATTTCCCCCCTCAATTCCCCTATGTCTCCGGGTCCAATCTGAATTGGAAATTGAGCATCTGAAACATGGGATCTTTCTATATATCGAGTTTCATTAAGATCCGATCACCAATTCGTAAGATAAACATACCTCAATTTTCACGCTTTCCCCCCACTCCAGCTCCTCCCAGATGGTAAAATGAGGTAAAAAACTGTTATCAATTCGATTTGTTCAGGTCCCTGACACGCCTACCAATTCGCATCATCCTAGCACGTCCAGAAGCACCGAACTCGCCAAAGCACTGGGAATGCCCCCCAAACTCCCCCAAAGAGAGCGGATCTGGTCCTGTTATATCAATCATATATATACGACCAGTGCTTATTCTTCCCACCAAGTTTCGTCCCGATCTCTCCACTCTAAGCACTGTCCAAGATTTCCGGTTTCCTCCTCCATTTCCTCCTTCCCCAATATTACCAGATCCAGTCGAGAATTAAAATATGAGCTCTGAGACACAATATCCTTCTAAATATCAAATTTCATTGAGATCCAATCACCGTTCGTAAGTTAAAAATACCTCAATTTTTCTAATTTTTCCGAATTACCCCCCCCCCTCCACTAAAGAGAGCGGATCCGGTCCGGTTGTGTCAATCACATATCTAAGACTTGTGCTTATTGTTCCCACCACGTTCCATCCCAATCTCTCCACTCTGAGCATTTTCCAAGATTTCCGGTTTCCCCTCAAGTCCCTCCCACCCCCAATGTCATCAGATCCGGTCTAAATTGAAAATAAGAGCTCTGAGTTACGAAGTCCTTCTAAATATCTCATTAAGATCCGATCACCTGTTCGTAAGTTAAAAATACCTCATTTTTTCTAATTTTTCGGAATTAACCAAATAACCTCCCCTCCCAATGCCTTCAGAGAGATCAGATCCGTTCCGATTATATCAATTACGTATCTAGAATTTGTGCTTATTCTTCCCACCAGGTTTCATCCCGACCTTCCCTCTCTAAGCGTTTTTCAAGATTTACGGTCCCCCCCAACTCCCCGCATTGTCACCGGATCCGGTCTGGATTTCAAATGAGAGCTCTGAGACGCGAGATCCTTCAAAATATCAAATTTCATTAAGGTCGGATCACCCGTTCGTAAGTTAAGAATACCTCATTTTTCTAATTTTTTCTGAATTAACCCTCCCTTCGCCCCCCCCCCCAGATGGTCGAATCGAGGAAAAGACTATTTCTAATTTAATCTGGTCTGGTCCCTGATGCACTTGCTAACTGTCATTGTCCTAGCTTATCGGGAAGTGTCCAAACTAGCAAAACCGGGACCGACAACCGACATACAGACAGACAAACCGACGGACAGAAATTGCGATCGCTATTTGTCACTTGGTAAATAACAAGTTCCATAAAAAGGGAAAATACAAAATCAAACAAGAGCTAAGAGCTCATATGGCACTTGTGACGAGGCGAGAAGAGCTAAGAGCCAAGAGATCATATGGTATGAGCTCTAACAAAATTCTATGAATCAATAGATTGATTTAAAAAGGAAAATAAGAGGCTTAATGCCGGTCAGGATTTAAAATAAGAGCTCTGAGTCACGATGTCCTTCTAAATATCAAAATTCATTAAGATCCGATCACCCACTCGTAAGTTGTAAATACCTAATTTTTTCTAATTTTTCCTCTCCCTTTAGCCCCCCAGATGGTCGAATCTGAGAAAACGACTTTATCAAGTCAAATTGTGCAGCTCCCTGACACGCCTATCAATTTTCATCGTCCTAGCACGTCCAGAAGCACCAAACTCGCCAAATCACTGAACCCCTCCGCCCAACTCCCCCAAAGAGAGCGAATCCAGTACGATTCTGTCAATCACGTATCAAGGACATTTGTTTATTCTATCCACCAAGCTTCATCCCGATTCCCACACTTCAAGTGTTTTTCCAAGATTTCCCCCTCCAACTCCCCCCAATGTCAAACGATCTGGTCGGGATTTGAAATAAGAGCTTTGAGACATGAATTCTTTCTAAAAGTCAAATTTCATTAAGGTCTGATCATCTTTTCGTAAGATAAAAATACCCCAATTTTCACGTTTTCCAAAAATTCCGGTTTCCCCCTCCAACTCCCCCCAACGTCACAGGATCTGGTCGGAATTTAAATAAGAACTTTAAAGAACAAGATCCTTCTAAATATCAAATTTCATTAAGATCTGGTCACCCTTTCGTAAGTTACTAATACCTCAATTCTCAAAATTACCCCCCCCCCCCTCCAATTCCACCAAAGAGAGCAGATCCAATCCGGTTATGTCACTCACGTATCTTAGACAGGTTTTTATTCTTCCCATCCAGTTTCATCCTGATCTCACCGCTTTAAGTATTTTCTAAGATTTCCGGTCCCCCCCCAACTGCCCCCCCCCCCCACCCAATTACGCTTGATCCGGTTGATATTTAAAATAAGAGATCTGAGTTACGAGGTCCTTATCAATATGAAGTTTCATGAAGATCCGATCACTCCTTCGTAAGTTAAAAATACGTCATTTTTTCTTATTTTTCAGAATTAAACCCCCCAATACATCGGATCCGTTCCAATTATGTAAATCACGTATGTAAGACTTCTGCTTATTTTTCCCACCAAGTTTCATCCCGATCCCTCCAATCTAAGCGTTTTCCATGATTTTAGGTTCCCCCATCCCAAACTTCCCCCAACGTCACCAGATCCAGTCAGGATTTAAAATAAGAGCTTTGAGACACGATATCCTTCTAAATATCAAATTTCATTGAAATCCGATAACCCGTTCGTAAGTTAAAAATACCTAATTTTTTCTAATTTTTCAGAATTAACCCCTCCCCCAACTACCCCAAAGAGAGCGGATCCGTTCCGGTTATGTCAATCATGTATCTAGGACTCGTGATTATTTTTTCCACCAAGTTTCATACCGATCCCTCCATTCTAAGTGTTTTTTAAGTTTTAGGTTTCCTCCTCCCAAATCCCCCCCCCAATGTCACCAGATCTGGTCGGATTTAAAACAAAAGCTCTGAGCCACGATATCCTTCTAAATATCAAATTTCATTGAGAACCGATCACCTGTTCGTAAGTTAAAAATACTTCATTTTTTCTAATTTTTCAGAAATAACCCCCCCCCAACTATCCCAAAGAGAGTGGATCCGTTCCGTTTATGTCAATCATGTATCTAGCACTTGTATTTATTTTTCCCACCAAGTTTCATCCCGATCCCTCCACTCTAAGTGTTTTCCAAGTTTTAGGTTTCCCCCTCCCAACTCCCCCCCCCAATGTCACCAGATCCAGTCAGAATTTAAAAGAAGAGCTCTAAGACACGATATCCTTCTAAACATCAAATTTCATTGAGATCCGATCACCCGTTCGTAAGTTAAAAATACCTCTCTTTTTCTAATTTTTCAGAATTACCCCCCCCCCTCCAACTACCCCAAAGAGAGCGGATCCGTTCCGATTATGTCAATCATGTATCTGGGACATGTGCTTGTTTTTCCCATCAAGTTTCATCCCGATCCCTCCATTCTAAGTGTTTTCCAAGATTTTAGGTTCCCCCCTCCAACTCCCCCAATGTCATCAGATCCAATCGGGATTTAAAATAAGAGCTCTGAGACACAATATCATTCCAAACATCAAATTTCATTAAGATCCCATCACCCATGCATAAGTTAAAAATACTTCATTTTTTCAATTTTTTCGAATTAACCGGCCCACCACTCCCCCAAGATGGTCAATTTGGGAAAACGACTATTTCTAATTTAAGCTGGTCCCGTCCCTGATACGCCTGCCAAATTTCATCGTCCTAGCTTACCTGGAAGTGCCTAAAGTAGCAAAACCGGGACCGACAGACAGACAGGCCGACAGACAGACAGACCGAGAGAATTGGCGATTGCTATATGTCATTTGATTAATACCAAGTGCCATAAAAAGCTAGTCGAACCGACTGACGGAAATACTAGTGACTCAGATGAATTTTACTTACAATTACAGGAGCAAATAAACAGGGTCACAGTTAGAAATATTGTGTTTTGCTAGGAGATTTTAACACCCAGGTCGGTAGAAAAAGGAATAGATGGTATCCTAGCCTAGGTAAATCTGGTGTAGGAAAAGAAAACAGTAATGGCTATAGACTTTTCGCAATTTTGTAGGTATAACAATCTAATTATAACCAATACGGTGTTTTGTCGTAAAATGGCCCTTAGTTGACATGGTATTCATTTGACAGTAAACCAGCAAACCTTGTTGATTATGTTAAAGTAAACCGAAGACTGGCAGGATCGATACAATGTACTAGGGTATACAGGGGTGCTGTTGTTGATGTTAAAAGTAATGACCATCATCTAGTAGTGTCTAGGGTTAAATTAAAGGTGAGATTTTGGAAGGATAACTACCTCCCGGGAAGTCATGATATTGGTAAACTCCAAGATTTGAATTTGAGAGAAACTTTCCAGGAACAGTTGAATACTAAACTTGAGAGTTTAAAATTTAACAATATGGTAGATGGTTGGAATAATTAAAAAAAAACAATTCGTGAGGTTGCTGATGGTGTTTTAAGGAAGAAAATTAGGACTGCAGCTAGGAATATTAGTGAAAAAGCTTTATGTTTAATAGAGAGGAGAAGGGGTTTATACAGGAATTATCTAAAACGAAAATTATTTAAACGAGGTCGTCCTCGTTTGGGGTGGGAAGATGTCATAAAGAAAGATTTAAAGAAAATACGAACTTTCTGGGAGGGTGTAAAAAGGGAGATTTTGAAAAGATTGAGATGAAGGAGGAGCAAGCATAGCTGTATTAGCCTCAGGTGGCTTGGTGCTGCCGTGAGGTGTTAGTAGCAGTAGTAGTAAAAAAGCTAGTTCCATATATTTTGACTTTTTACAATGAGATAGAAAAATTCCTTGCCATATCAGTGTTTTGGCTAGCCAGAATTCATGTAGTTTCTTTGGACATAGGCCTGCATTTGGTGTAAAGATTTTTACAACCTATTCATAGTTCTAACCGTATATCTGAAACTATGACAGATTTAATTTATTGATTGTTTTGATTTGAATTAAAGATTTTGATGTGATATTATTTGAACATTGACAGCTTTGATTTCCTTGTGTATAATTTGTACTACCATTTAGGACTAGCACATGACCAATATAAGGTTTTGGCTAAATTGTAGCAGAAAGGATGGTTAATTAAAGAACATAAATTCCTGCCTAATATAGAACTAATGAATAGTAGTAAGCGGCGCTCTGTACTTAAAATAAATTCTATTCGTCTCAAGTCATCCTTCTCACTTCCAATTTGAGGACAGGACTCGCGAATACTTATTTAGATACTATAAGTATTCACGGTCCTTTTCATTCTTTTTTTATGTCTGCTCTGTTTATCTAACTTGTTAGCTTAAATTAGATCTGAAATCCTTAAAGGTTCAAAGTAGGTCTTTGGAATTCATTCTGAGGTCACGAGCTGACGCATTATTAGCGGAGCTAGTGACAATAAATTTAGCATGGGGGGATCCCTGCCAGGTACATTTCCTGGCTCTCTGGCCCTTGAGTTTTTTGCGAAGAAGCTTTTTTTGTAGGATACCTCCAAACTACAGTATTTAGACGATTGACAGGAGCAGGGGTCTTGTCAAAGGAACCAGGGGAGTAACGTTTATCACCGTTTGTCTGAAATTTCAGCTTAGTGCCCACGACAATTTTCCAGAGGTAAAACAAATATATACGAAATTGACACCATTTGAGTGGACTTTTTCAAAGCCAAAATTTACCATTAAGGATGCAAACTGTAGCACAGGGATTAAAAACGCTCATAAGTAAATTTGAGGACGAAAGAGGAGCATTGTGGTTATTCGTTTCAATGCAAACCAAGGAAAAAGCAAAAATAAGAGGTTTGGAAAGTAAAGACAAAGAAAGGAAAAATAGTAGCTGAATAAATAAGAAGGCTCTTTTTATGTCCAGAAACAAGATTTTAGATCCCAATTTCAGTTTTTGGCTGGAATTCCATTTTTTTTGTATAAATTCTCTTCATTCTTGATGCAGCTGAAAGCCCTTGAAAAACCTAATGTCTTACCTCAGAAATTAAAGTTCTAATGCCCTTCTAATGCTCTCAGAAATTAAAAGTTCTAATGCACTTTTCAAGTGATCAAGAAATGGAGGGCACCAAGAAACCTCCCACGCTTATTGTTTTCTCAAAGTCCCTGGATGAAAATTCTGAGGTAAAAATTTTTTTCTGCATAGTCAAAAAACTAAAAAACTATGTCTTTGAGGACGACTTACCCCCCCCCCCCCCCACAGTCCCCGTGGAAGGGGCTGCAAGTTATAAACTGTGACCAGTGTTTACACATATTAACGGTTATTGGGAAGTGTACAGACAATTTCAGGGGGATTTTTTTGGTTGGGAGGGGGGTTGAGGGGAGGGGGTTATGCAGGGGAAATTTCCATCGAGGAACTTTTAATGGGGGAAGAGAATTTCCATGAAGGGGGCACAGGCTTTTTCAGCCATTTTTTAAAGAGCAATTAAAAAAATAAATATGAAAAAGTTCCTTCTACTGAAAGTAAGGAGCAGCATTAAAACTCAAAGCGAACAGAAATTGTTACGCATATGAGGGGTTTACCTCCTCCTAATACCTTGCTCTTTACGCTAAAGTAATTGTATTAATTTCAACTATTTATCCTACGGCCTTTGTGATTCAGGGGTCATTTTTAAGGAATTGGGACAAAATTTAAGCTTTAGTATAAACAGCGAAGTATTGACGAGAGGGCGAACCCCCTCATATATATAATAAAAACATACGAAATTTGAAGTTCGTTACGTAAGTTATTTTCGTAAGTTACCTAAATTTTTATTAATAAATACGTTCGTAAAATTAAAAGTTCTAGTTGCCTTTTTAAGTAACCAAAAAATTGGAGGGTAACTAGGCCTACTCCTCCACTTCTTTTTATCAAAATCGTCCGATGAAAACTATGAGAAAGCCATTTAGCCAAAAAATAAATTAATGTGAAAATTTCGTTTTAATTGTTCATGTGCAGAGAGCCAAAATTAAAACATACATCAATTCAAAAATGTTCAGAAATTAAATATAAAAAACTAGTTTATTTAACTGAAAGTAAGAAGCGACATTAAAACTTAAAACGAACAGAAATTACTCCGTATATGAAAGGAGCTGTTTCCTCCTCAACGCCCCGCTCTTTACGCTAAAGTGTTATACTGTTTTAAAAAGTAGAGTTGAGAGAAAGAGTCAGACTTTAGCGCAAAGAGTGGGGCGTTGAGGAGGGAACTGTCCCTTTCATATACGGAGTAATTTCTGTTCGTTTTAAGTTTTAGTGTCGCTCCTTACTTTCAGTTAAAAAAATAGTTTTTTGTTATTTAATCCCGCAATTACGCATGATCTAAAAGATATACGCATATCAAATTTAAAAGTTGTCAGCAGTTGTTGAATGAAATTAGGTTTTTTTTTTATCATGGTCAAGTTCAAGAAAAAGATTGTAGCATCTGAAATTAGCATCTAAACCCTGTATAATGTTTCTAAATAAGGTGAACTCTTAAAAAGTTCCCAGTGCTGTTTCGTGCTTCTATAATGATGCCAAATTACAAACAAGTCTCTTCAGGTTGCGATTTGAACGTTGACTGCTAAATTTTCGCACAATATTGGATATGTGGCTTTAAAAGTTTGTTGTAAAATTAAATGAAAAAAAAACAAGTTTTTTTTAACTGAAAGTAAGGAGCGACATTAAAACGAACAGAAATTACTTCGTATATAAAAGTGGCTGGTTCCTCCTCAACGCCCCGCTCTTTACGCTAAAGTTTGACACTTTCTCTCAACTCTACTTTTTAAAACAGTAAAAAACTTTAGCGTAAAGAGCGGGGCGTCGAGGAGGGACCAGCCCCTTTCATATACGAAGTAATTTCTGTTCGTTTTAAGTTTTAATGTCGCTCCTTACTTTCAGTTAAAAAAAACTTGTTTTTTTTTTATTTAATTTCTGAACGTTTTTGAATTAATGCATGTTTTGATTTTGGCTCTCCACAGATGAATAATTAAAACGAAATTTGCATATTTATTTTTTTGGCTAAATGGCTTTCTCATAGTTTTGATCGAATGATTTTGGGAAAAAAGGAGCGGTGGAGGAGGCCTAGTCGCCCCCACCCCAGTTTTTTGGTTACTTAAAAAGGCAACTAGAAAATTTAATTTTTTACAAACGTTTTCATAAGTAAAAGATATACGTAACTTACGAATTAGCTTACGTAACGAACTTTTGTTTTCTTATGTTTTTATTACATACATGAGGGGGTTTACACCCTCAGCAGTACCTCGCTCTTTACAACAAAGCTTAAGTTTTGTCCCTGTTCCTTCAGAATGACCCCTGAATCACAAAGACCGTAGAATAAATAGTTGAAATTACTAAAAATACTTTAGCGTAAAGAGTGAGACATTGAGGAGGGGACAAATCCCCTCATATGCGTAGTAATTTTTGTTCGTTTTAATGCTGCTCCTTACTTTCAGATGAAAAAACTTTTTCATATATTTTTTTTTTTAATAATACTAGAAAATCCTGCGCTCCTTTCATGGAAATTTTCTTCCCCCATGACAAATTACTCCATGGAAAGTTACCCCAACATATCCCCCTCTTCTCAACAACTCCCCCCAACCAAAAAATCCCTCTGAAAACGTCTCTACACTTCCCAATAACCATTACTATATGTAAGCACAGGTCAAAGTTTGTAACTTGTAGCCCCTCCCACGGGGACTGTGGGGGAGTAAGTCATCCTCCAAGACATAGTTATAAGGTTTTTTGACTATGCTGAATAAAATGGCTATCTCATAATTTTGATCCGATGACTTTGGGGAAATGATTAGCGTGGGATGATTAGCATAGGTGTCCTCCAATCTTTTTGGTCACTTAAAAAGGGCACTAGAACTTTCTATTTCCGTTAGAATGAGCCCTCTTGCAACATTCTAGGACCACTGGGTCGATACGATCACCCCTGGGGAAAAAAGTAACAACAAAAAAAAACAACAAAAAAACAAACAAACAAATAAACACGCATCCGTGATCTGCCCTCTGGCAAAAAATACTTCCACATAACTTCCACAGTATGGTTCTCTGATACGCTGAATCTGATGGTGTGATTTTCGTTAAGATTCTATGAATTTTAGGGGGTGTTTCCCCCTATTTTCTAAAATAAGGCAAATTTTCTCATTCTCGTAATTTTTGATGGGTAAGATTAAACTTGATTAAACTTATATATTTAAAATAAGCATTAAAATGCGATTCTTTGATGTAGCTATTGCTAACAAAATTCCGTTTTTAGAGTTTTGGTTACTATTGAGCCGGGTCGCTCCTTAAAGTTCGTTACCACGAACTGTTTGATAGACGAAGGTTTTTTTCGGAAATATGTACTTCTGTTTCCTGATAATGCCGAGATTACGGGAGAGATTTAGTTCCGCAGCCCGGATGTGGCGTAAAAAAGAGATGGAAGATGAGTCAATTCAGTGTTCTCTTTAAGTCCAAGATTAAGAGTTAGCTCCAGATATTTGGGTATTTTTTCTGGGTAGGTATTAATTTGAGTCTTTATTATGAAAAACATAAAAATTATAGCTCCGATAGTAAAATTATTCAGATTTTGTGGGGGACAAAACAAAAGCTTATTGCACTATAGCCCCCCCCCCATACAATGTTGCCGAATATGTAAAAGCCCTGAGGAACATGAAATAGGATGGAGGTGGGACGAGAAGGAGGAAAATTCAGGGGAAAATTGTTCGAAAGGATATTGTAATCTGAGGGAATTTTTGGAGGGAAATCGTCCATGGGGGGGGTCCGGGGAAATTTTCCGAGGGGGAATTAGCCGGACAGCCCGTTTTCTTAAAGGCAAACACACAGTTATGGAGCTAGAAGAAAGAAAATGTTTCCGTCAGCCAGTATTAAAGCAAATTAAGGTGGATCTCCGAGATTTGAAGCAAATTCTATTTCCTATAGCATTGAAATACGCAACGAGATTTTCTCCTTTCTCATTGGCTTAATTGCTCTCTTGAGGGTTGTACCAGAATATTTAAATACTGTAGAATATTACGACCGGATTTAAAGGGAATTTAAATTTTTTTCACATGTCTAATTGGTAACAGCTGACCATTGAAATTTGGTTGGTAACAAGTCAGATAACAGTTTAGCATTTGAATTTTCACAATGGGCAGAGAAAAAGTAAGAACAAATAAAGGATTAAATAAAGAACAATTAAATAAAGAACATTGGTAAGTTCTATCCCAACGTTATTGTACATTATATCACTTTTATTCATGTACAAGTTACATTTTCAAACAGTTCGTGGTAACGAACTGTAGTAAGGAGCGAAGGGGCTCAATAGTAACCAAAACTCTAAAAAACGAAGTTTTGATACAAATAGTTACATCAGAAGAATTGCATTTTAATGCTGATTTTAAATATATAAGTTTCATCAAGTTTAGTCTTACCGGTTAAAAGTTACGAGCCTGAGAAAATGTGCCTTATTTTAGAAAATAGGCGGAAATACCCTCTAAAAGTCACATAATCTCAACAAAATCACACCATCAGAGTCAGCGTATCCGAGAACCCTACTGTAGAAGTTTCAAGCCCCTATCATAAAAAAGGTGGAATTTTGTATTTTTGCCAGAAGACAGATAACGGGTGCGTATTTTTTGTTTTTTCTTTGTTGTTTTTTTCCTCAGGGGTGATTGTATCGACCTAGTTGTCCTAGAATGTCGCAAGAGGGTTCATTCCAACGTAAATTAAAAGTTCTAATGTCCTTTTTAAGTGACGGAAAAACTGGAGGGCACCGAGGCCCCCTCCAACGCACATTTTTTTCCAAGGTCACCGGATCAAAATTTTGAGATAACATTCTGTTTAACTCAGTCAAAAACCTAATAAATATGTCTTTGGGGATGACTAAATCCACCTCAGTTCCCGGGGGAGGGGCGGCAACTTATAAACTTAGACCATTGTTTACACATAGTAGTTGTTAATTATGAAGTGTACGGACGTTTTCAGGGGGACTTTTTTGTGTTGGGGTTAGGGTGGGTCGGGGGGGGGCAGGTTACGTGGGAGGATCTTTCCATGGAGGAATTTTTCATGAGGGAAGAGAATTTCCATGAAGGGGTCGCAGGATTTTCTAGCATCATTTATAAAAAGACAATGAGAAAGTATTTTTTTTCAACTGGAAGTAATGATCAACATTAAAACTTAAAATATTACTTAAATAAGGGGGTTTGTCTCTTCCTCAATACCTTGCTCTTTACGCTAAAGTATTTTTAGTAACTTCAATTAGTTATTCTACGGCCTTTGTGATTCAAGGGTCATTCTGAAAGATTTGGGACAAAATTCAAGCTTTAGCGTAAAGAACGAGGTATTGACGAGGGGGCAAACTCCCTCATATACGTAATAAAAATACACACATATATAAGTTCGTTACATAAGCTAATTCGTAAGGTACGTATGTTTATTACTAACAAAAACGTTTGTAAAAAAAAATCTAGTTGTATTTTTAAGTAACCAAACATTTGGAGGTAACTAGGCCTCCTTTCCCACCCCCCTTTTTTTTAGCGAAATCGTCCGATCAAAACTATGAGAAAGCCATTTAGCTTGTAATTAACATAAAATTGCTTCTCCAAACTAAACATCCTTATGATATATGGGTGGATTATAGCAAAATATATCGTGCAAAGAGTACATTCCGGCAGAATATGCTTCAATCTTTTGAGGATGCCAACTCCACGTGCAACTTTGGTGGAGATAATGTCGCTATGATGCTTCCACGATAGATTTGAATCAATATGGAAGCCGAGGTACCGCAGTGATTTAACTTGTAAAATAGACTTTTCACCTAATAGAACTTTACTACTTACATCAACAGAATCACCCACTCTACAGAATGTCAGTAAGAATTTTTCTTTACATTCACACACAGCAAACTTATACTTGTAAACATCTCTAATCTTTTGAGAGTAATCTGAGCTTTTACTATTAAATCATCTGCGGATTTTGCAATTACTGTTAGCAATATATGTATCCTTTAGATAAACGCGCATCTTGTTCACATAAACTGAATAAAGTAAAGGGCCCAGCACAGACATTTTGCTATTTATAATGTTAGATATTGTCGTATGAGTGTCTACACCTGGTAACGACTTTACCCCATGAAATACAAGGCTATCAAGCATGGACTCCTGACCATAATTATCAAAATTTTTTTCTATTCGACCGATTCTCTCCTCCAAATTTTCAATTTGAAATCTCAGACTAACAAGAGCCTGCTCAACTTTGCAAACTTTCGATTAAACTCGAGCGTGATTGAATCATAAACCTGGCTGATTATCAGTTCAGTACCTTCTTTGTTCAATGAATTTGGGTCATTGGGTCATTGGACGGTTAATTCGAAAAAATGAGGTATTTTTAAGTTACGAAGGAGTGATCAAATCTTAATGAAATCTCATATTTAGAAGGATCTTGCAACTCAGATCTTTTATTTTAGATCTGGCTGAATCCAGTTTCATTGGGAGGAGTTGTGGGGGGGGACCGGAAATCTTGGAAAACGCTTAGAGTGGAAAGGTCACGATGAAATTTGGTGGGAAGAATAAGCACACATCCAAGATACGTGACTGACATAACTGGACCGGATCCGCACTCTTTGGGAGAGTTGGAGGGAGGGTAATTCTGAAAAATTAGAAAAATGAGGTATTTGTAATTTATGAACTGGTGATCAGATCTTAATGAAACTTGATATTTAGAAGGATCTTGTGCTTCAGCACTCTTATTACGAATCCCGACCAGATCCGGTGACAGTAGGCGGAGTTGGAGGGGGAAACCGAAAATCTTGGAAAATGATTAGAGTGAAGAGATCTGGATGAAACTTGGTGGGTAGAATAAGCAAATATCGTAGATACGTGATTGACGTAACCGGACTGGATTCGATCTCTTTGGGGGAGTTAGGGGGGTCTAGTGCTTTGGCGAGTTCGGTGCTTCTGGACGTGCTACGACAATAAAGATTGGCAGGCACGTCAGGGACCTGCACAAACTGACTTGATAAAGTTGTTTTCCCCGATTTGACCATTTGGGGGGCTGAAGGGAGAGGAAAAATTAAAAAATGAGGTATGTTTAACTTACCAGTGGGTGATCAGATCTTAATGAAATTTGATATTTAGAAGGACCTGGTGTCTTAGAGCTCTTATTTTAAATCCCGACCGGCATTAATTATCTGATTTTCCTTTTCAATCAATCCATTGATTCTTAGAATTTTGCTAGAGCTCATACCATATGAGCTCTTGGCTCTTCCGACCTCGTCATTAGTGCCATATGAGCTCTTAAATCTTGTTTTTTTCAGGAAGAAAAACTTGCCCGAACAAGAAAGTTTACCAGAACAAGAAAAATCTCCTGTGTCTCCAAATTGTTCCAGGCTTTCCGAAACTCCGAATCCGGCTTTAACTATTATAGATGATTCTACGGTTAGTAAAAATGCGGCATCTGGTAGCTCTTGCGATTTGGTTCGACAGGAGAACACTTTGGAATCGATTTGTCTGGAATTCCTGATGCAAATTGTATAGTCAACTTGCGTCATCTGCTTAGTGAGTTTATAGAAGCAATAAAACATCAGTTCAATGGCAAGGACGGGAAATCAAAGCTTCGCGTGAAAGAAATTAAAAACACTGGACTCCAAACAAAGCTCTTCATTATCTGCCAAGACTGTGGCTGGAAAAAGCGAGTAGAAGGTGAGCCGGAAGCCCCCCTCACTACTGTAAAAGGATACCTAACAAATTTCAGTGAACAGATATTAGGTAACAAAAAAGAGAAGATCAGCAATTTACGAGGCAACGTGAACGTGAAAGCTGTATGGGGTATCATGGGGACCGGAGGAGGCTACGCATCTTTGAACGAATTATTAAGTGTATTGGGAATAAAAAATATGAATCCAAAACGTTTATGAATTTAGAACGCTTAGTTGGTAACGCATGGATGGATTCACTATCAGATGTCTTAGAAGAAAATGGTCGTGAATCCCTGAAATTAGCCATTCATAAGGACAGGTTTATCAACGATTTTTTCTGGACTAAGGTCATCTGTGATGGTGGCTGGAATAAACGCAGCAAAGGACACGATTATACTGCAAAAGGTTGTGTTGGGGTAATCATTGATGCCTTTACGAAAAAATTATTATACGTAGGAATAAGAAATAAATATTGTTACCTCTGCTTCAGCTCAAAGAAGGCAAACCAGAAAGTGAAAGATCATGTTTGCTTTATGCACTACAATGGTCCCTCAAAGAGCATGGAAACCGACATTCTTGTTGAAGGTTTTCGCCAAAGTGAAGCCATGCATAACCTTCAGTATTTACAATACATCGGAGACGGCGATTCTAGTGTTTTTTTACAAGCTAAGACAAAGTGTTTCATACGGATCATATATCCAAAAATAAGAATGTGCCAATCACGTGACCAAGAACTATACGAAATACCTCCATAATGTTGTGAAGACAAAAAAAGGGATGCACAGCAAATTTCTTTCAAATGACATAATTCTAAAGCTAACCAAAAATCTACGAGGTGCAATAAAAAAGAACTCGGCTGATGGTGGGTCTGCCGAAAGTCTAAGACAACTCTTACGAAGAGGCCCAGAGCATGTGTTTGGTAATCATAAACAGTGTGATTCTGGCTGTGCCAAAAAGAATGGGGTCTTAGAAACTGTGGAGAACCACAATAATAACCTTCCGAAAACTATTTTGGAGGATGTAAAAGCTGGCGTGGAAAATATTTGTAAAAAAGCGGACTTATTAAGAAACGATGCAACGACCAATCTTGCCGAAAATATATGTCTGTTGCAGTGAAATTCGTCGCCGGAAAACAAATAAGCCGCTCGAAACGTTGGTCATACCATGCTAGGATAAGTGGAGCAAGCCTATCCTACTCCTTGGGCCCGAAATGGCAATCTTCTACATGGAAAAAAACATTTGGCTACAGTCCTTGCAAAATAACAAAAGAATACACGGTGAAAACTTCTAATCTTCGGAAACGGACAAAAACAAATCAGAAAAGATATTACGAAACCATGGGTGGGAGATATCTGGCCAAAAAGAAAGAGAATCAGAGTTTGCCTAAAGGCAATCAAAATTACGGACCAAATTGCAACAAGCCTGATATGAATCCAGAGGATTTTGAAATCGCAAAGGCTGATTACGTTGCAAAAAATATGAATCTGGATGGAGCCAAACTGCAGGAGATCTACGTAAACACAAAGGGGCAAAATGATAACTGGATATTTGAAAGGAGCAAAAGGATTACTGCCACTTATTTTCATAGAATAGCTTCTCGCAAAAAAAATACTCCAACCGCACCCATAGTCAAGAATATCCGAATTAATTCTAATTTCAAATGTATTCCAATGCTTAGGGGAATTCAACTGGAGGCTATTGCACTGACGGCGTACGAGCAGAGAGAGGGAGTATCATTAATAAAAGGAGATCAAATGGGACTACTCATTCATCCAAATATCCAGTTTCTTGGAGCTTCTCTTGATGGTCGCTTAGAAAACGGCACACCAGTTGAAGTGAAGACTGTCCATAATATTCCCAGAGGAATGACCATAAGGGAAGTGGCATCCCAAAAAGGATTGGTAAAGAACTTTTTCCTATGGTCACACAATTCAAAATTGGAGTTAAAGAAAAATCATAAATACTATGCTCAAATTCAAGGTCAGCTAGAAATCACCAATCAAGAAGAATGTCACTTGGTGGTATATCACCATGAGCATGATGTGGAAATTTTAACTATTCCGAGATCAAAAGAGTATTTTTTGTCCATATTACCAAAGCTTCAGGAGTTTTGGAGCGATTGTTTACTTCTGGAGATATTAGACTCGCGATTGATTAGGAACATGCCACTTAGAGAGCCTGCCTTAGTCCGGGCTGCAGAAAATCGCAGAATGAAACGGACTTTGGAGCCAGAAGACAGTGGATGTGAGAAAATTACTTGGTCCGACACTGAAAGTGAATATTGAAAGTGAATTTTCCATTGACATGTGAAGAGCATTGACATGCGAATAGTATAGAGATTGTTTAGGGGTCATAATGTATTAGTAGCAATATTGTTAACCTTAACCTATTAGGGTTGTTTGAATAGTAGACTATTATAGGTTAACTATTAGTGTTGGTGAAATGCATATAAATATTAGTAAGTAAATTCTATTTGAGAAATTTCAGCATTCTGTCGAGGTCCAAACCATGTTGATAAATAAACTCTAATTACGTTGAGATTTAGTTGCTACTTTAGGCACTTCCAGGTAAGATAGGACAGCTAAATTTGGCAGGCGTATCAGGGAGCGGACTAGATTAAATTGGAAATAGTCATTTTCCCGATCTGACCATCTGGAGGGGGTGGGGGCCGGTTAATTCGAAAAAATAATATTTTTTCGGGGGCCGGTAATATTTCAGAAAAATTTCGGTTAGTAGAAAAATGAAATATTTTTAACTTACGAACGGGTGACGGGATCTTAACGAAATTTGATATTTGGAAAAAAGTTGCGTCTCAGAGCTCTTATTTCAAATCCCAACTGGATCCGGTGACATTGGGGGAATTGAGGGGGGAACCTAAAATCTTGGAAAACGCTTAGAGTCGAGGGATCAGGATGAAACCTGATGGGAAAAGTAAGCACAAGTCCTAGATACGCGATTGACATAACTAGAACGGATCCGCTCTCTTTGGGTGAGTTGAAGGGGGAGGGGTTGATTCTGAAACAATAGAAAAAATGAGGTATTTTTAACTTAGGAAAGAGTCATCAGACCCCAATGAAATTTGATGTTTGGAAGGATATCGTGTCTCATAGCTCTTATTTTAAATTCCAACCGGAGCCGGTGACATTGGGGGAGAGATGGGAGGGGGAACCTAAAATCATGGAAAACGCTTAGAGTGGAGGGATCGGGATGAAACCTGGTGGTAAAAATAATCGTAAGTCCTAGATATGAGATTGACATAACAAGAACGGATCTGCTCTCTTCGGGGGAGTTGGGAGGAGGATGGTTAATTCTGAAAAATTAAAAAAATAAGGTATTTTCGAGTGACGAAGGAGAGATTGGATCTTATAGAAATTTGATATTTGGAAGGATATCACGTCTCAGAGCTCTTAGTTTAAATCCCGACCGGATCTGGTGAAGAGGAAGTTGGGGGGGGGGGACCTAAAATCTTGGAAAATGCTTAGAATACAGGGGTCGGGATGAAACTTGGTGGTAAAACTAAGTACAAGTCCTAGAAACGGGATTGACATAACTGGAACAGATCTGTTCTCTTTGGGGGAGTTCGGGAGGGAGGGTTAATTCTAAAAAATAGAAAAAATTAGGTATTTTAACTTATGAAAGAGTGATCGTACCTTTATGAAATTTCATATTTAGAAGGACCTCGAAACTCAGATCTCTCATTTTAAATCCCTACCAGATTCAGTGTCATTAGGGGGGGGACCGGCATTACTGCTACGGATCCGTTCTCTTTGAGGGAGCTAGAAGTTGTTAATTTGGAAAAATTAGAAAAATTGAGGTGTTTTTAACTTAAGAATGGGTGACCAGACCTTAATAAAATTTTATAATTAGAAGAAACTCAGGTCTCAGAGCTCTTCTTTCAAATCCCGACCAGATCTTTTGACATTGGGAGGGAATTGGAGGGGGAAACTGGAAATCTTGGAAAACGCTTATAAACGACGTAGATACGTAATTGACGTAACTGGACTGGATCTGTTTTCTTTGAGGGAGTTAGGTGGTGTGGTTCAGTGCTTTGGTGAGTTTAGTGCTTCTGGACGTGCTAGGACGATACAAATTGGTAGGCATGTCAGGGAGCTGCACTAATTGACTTGTTACAGTTGTTTTCCCCGATTCGACCATCTGGAGGGCTGAAGAGAGAGGAAAAATTTGAAAAATTGACGTATTTTTAACTTACGAGTGGGTGATCGGATCTTAATGAATTCTGATATTTAGAAGTACCTTGTATCTCAAAGCTCTTATTTTAAATCCCGGCCAGCATTAAGCCTCTGATTTTCCTTTTAAAGCAATCTATTGATTCTTAGAATTTTACTAGAGCTCATATCATATGAGCTCTTGGCTCTTCTTGACCTTGTCACAAGTGCCATATGAGCTTTTAGCTCTTGTTTTTGATGAATACTATATAAATATAAGTAGTTTCAAAAATTTATTAAATACCCCTAAGGGGTTTCCTTCCTCCCTTACCTGTATTTATGACCCCAGGGCAAGGGTGCCTAATGTTTATTATGTACCTTCAGGAACATATTACTTTAAATGACATTAATTTAATAAGTATATGCATTACTCCGTAAAGCAAAGTATATGATTACCCCGGTTCCAAACCGGGGTAATCAGTCATTTATGAACGAGCTTATAAATCATCAACTATATGAGATG